>NC_056747.1:461618985-461656485 GCF_019279795.1 Protopterus annectens | reverse complement strand
CCCTAGCACCTCTATCCTGGGTGGCTCAATGGAACAGACTCTTGAGGACAGTAGAGCCAAAACTGGCTCTGTCCCTGGAGGCCAAGTCCAATTTGTAGTGGGAAACAAAAGTATGAGGAGTGGCCCAAGTGGCCGCTGCACAAATAGTGTCTAAAGGAAGTCTAGCTTGAAAGGCTGTAGAAGTAGCTAAGCTCCTAGTTGAATGTGCTTTAGGTTTTGAGCACAGCTGTTTTCCCCTGAGCAGATACATTTCAGAGATGACCGAAGAAAGCCATCTAGACAAGGTCACTTTAGAAACAGGAAGGCCTTTCTTATTATCCGCATAGGAAACAAAAAGTTGATCAGATTTCCTAAATTTTTTTGTTCTGTCCAAATAATATCTGAGTTGACGGTGGACATCAAGATAATGTAGTTTCTGTTCGGCTCTGTCTGAATAGTTTGGGAAAAATACAGGGAGATCAATGGATTGATTCAAATTGGTCTTTGAGGCGACCTTAGGCAAAAAGGTCGGATTAGTTCTCAATGATACTCTGTCTTTGTGAAAAACCAAATAGGGGGGTCGAACCGATAGAGCATGAAGTTCAGACACCCTCCTGGCCGATGTAATAGCCACTAGGAATAACGTTTTCCAAGAAAGAAATTTCAGGGAACAAGAAACAGCTGGCTCGAAGGGGGGAAGAATCAAGGATGTCAGCACTAAATTTAGATCCCACTGAGGAGGAGGATTCCTGATTGGAGGCTTTAGCAGGAAAATTCCTTTCAAGAAGGCCTTGCAGAGCCTATGGGACATAATATTGTGATCTGCAATCCCGACATGAAAGTTCGAGATAGCAGCCAATTGAACTCTGACTGTGGAAGAAGAGGAGCCTGCATGAAAAATCTCTGCTAAGAAGTCCAGGACTGCCTGAACAGGGGCAGTGAAAGGATCAATACTCTTGGCCTTAGCCCAATAAGAGAAACGTTTCCATTTGCTTGCATAAATCCTCCTGGTAGAGGATTTTAAAGAAGCTACTATGATGTCTCTAACTGGGTTAGAGATCAAAGGAAGCCTGGCTAAGGAAGGAAGTGGAGCAACCATGCTGTGAGGTTGAGAGAAGGGATAGACCGTGCAGCTGACCGGATTGGTGAATCAGAAGATCTGGCACTGGGTCCAGATGCCACGGCTGCACCAAAAGGTGACGATGGAGGAACGGGAACCAAACTTGTCGAGGCCAGTAAGGGGCAATGAGAATCAATTTGGCTCTCAAAATGGTTGCCTTCTGGATAACTTGAGGGATCAGAGGAAATGGAGGGAAGGCATAAAGAAGTCCCTGGGGCCAATCCTGGGTCAGAGCGTCTCTGGGGGGATGGCCTGGAAGAGGGAAGAGAGAGAAGAAGTCTGGGCATTTGCTGTTTTGGGGAGTAGCAAAAAGATCGCAACATGGACGACCCCATTCCAGAAAAATCTCTTCCGCTATAGATTGCTTGAGAGACCACTCGTGAGGCATGAGAATAGCTCTGCTCAATCTGTCCGCTACAATGTTGGTTTTCCCAGGGATATGCGTTGCTACCAGAAACCGATGAGAGGAGATTGCCCATTGCCATAGTCTGAGCGCTTCTCGACACAAGGGGTAGGACTTGGTTCCGCCCTGTTTGTTGATATACCAAACTACAGACATGTTGTCTGTGTGGACTGCAATTGTCCCTACAGGAAGAAAGTCGTTGAGGGCTTGCAACGTTAAAAGCACTGCTCTCATCTCCAGGACATTTATGTGCAGGTGGTATTCGAACGGCTGCCACGTCCCATGAACCATCCTGCCCTGATAATGACCCCCCCCACCCGATCAGGGAGGCATCCGTGGTGACAGTGGCTACCGGGGATGGGGGTACAAAGTGTCTGCCTTGGTGAACCTGGGGAGATGTGATCCACCAAGCAAGATGATCTTTGCAAGTCTGTGTCACCAAAATCTGGTGACGCATTGGAAGTTTTTGGTACGACCACTGTGTGAACAGCATCCACTGAAGAAGGCGCATGTAGAAGCGAGCCAGGGGAAGAAGAGTAATGGCCGCAGCCATGAGGCCTAATACCTTTAGAACCATTCTGGCCTGTACTTTCTTGTTGGCCAGAATGATCCTGACTTGACTTTGAATGTCTGAAACTCTTTGATCTGTAAGGGTAGCTGACATCCGAACAGTGTTTAAGTTTGCGCCTATGAAAGTAATAGACTGGCAGGGCGATAAGGATGACTTTTCGAAGTTTATCGAGATGCCCAAAAGAGTACAAAGCCTTATTGTGTAATCCCTGGCTTGAATAAGCTGATGCCTGATGGTGGCTGAAAGGAGCCAGTCATCGAGATACGGAAACACCTGGAATCCTTGACGTGCATTTGGTGAACACTCTGGGGGCTGTAGTGAGACCAAAGGGCAGGGCTCTGAACTGGAAATGACTGGACCCCAGCCGAAAGCGGAGAAATCTCCTGGAGCGTCTGTGGATTTTGATGTGATAGTACGCATCCTGAAGATCTATTGAGCACATCCAGTTGTCCTTCTGTAAGAAAGGCAGAATTGACTGAAGAGTGACCATTCGGAATCTTGTCTTCCTCACAGACTTGTTGAGTCTGCTGAGATCCAATATTGGTCTCCAGTCTCCCGTCTTTTTGGGGACCAAAAAGAACCTTGAGTAGATTCCGGGCTCTGAATGATCTGTCGTAACTGGCTGAATGGCTCTTTTTTGCATAAGTTTTAAGACTTCTAACTCTGCAATTTCCCTTAGACTGGGTGGTACATCTGGAAGGGAATTTGAGTGATAGAAAGGACTTTCCTCGAAAGGAATTTTGTAACCCTCAGATATGATCGACTGTACCCATTTGTCTTGAGTGAGGGAACGCCAGGCTTCTGGGTACAGCGATAGTCTTCCCCCGACTGCCTCCAAGGATGGACAGCCGGGCAACATCTCAGGGATGCTGAAAGGGCTTGTCAGAGAGGGTCTCTCTGTTTCCCTGGTTTTGGACCCCTCTGCCTCTAGAGCAGCGTCTGTTGTTGTTACCCCTCTGCCTCTAGGGGTAAACTGACCACGTGAATCCGGCGTGACTCCTTGGGATTTTGGAACCACATTTTGCCACCTTTCTGTCCTTTGGGGTAAGGTCTAGAAGGGGTGGAAAAACGGACTCCTACGGCAGAAAGAGTCTTGCCGTCCTGCTCACACCTGGTCAAAGTTTCCTTCACTTGAGGGCCAAACAAAGCTGACCCATCAAAGGGAGAATTTGTGAAGGACGCCTTAAAGGGATCTGCAAAGTCACATAGCCGCATCCAGGCTTGGCGTCGAAGGGCCACACCTGTACCTGCGGCCCTACTCGCTCCATCAGCAGCATATGATATAAGCCGCATGGAGGAGTTTGCAATGGAATTAAGGGTTCCTAGCTGCAAAGCAATTTTTTCCTGAGCTCCTGCAGCTGTAGGATCCTGTACAACATCACCTAGCTCCTTAAGGATATCCCTTTGGAGTCTGGTGAAGTGACATAGGTAATTCAGCGAACGCATAGCAAAGGTCGCTGAGGAAAACATCCGCTTACCGTACCTATCCATGGTCCTAGAGTCCTTATTAGGAGGATGGACGGGTATGGAAGGATCTGCAAGTTCCTTTTTGGTGGCAGCAGCCACCACCATGGCATCAGCGGGGACACCCTTAGTGAGGAATTGCTTATCACACGGGGCAGTAATAAATTTTGAAGGCCTCCTAGGGACTGGCTCTACAGAGTCAGGAGCAGCCCACGCCTTTCGGGCAATAACTTGCATAAGGGGGTCGAAAGGCGGAGACACCCAGGAGGTGGAGGGCCGAGATCCAAACGCCTCTAGGTATACTGACTCATCCTCAGAGGGATTATTGGTGGGCCAGTTTCCCTCTGTTTAAGAAGTTCTAGGATGTCTGAGAAGGAGACATCCTCAGAGGGGGATCTTGGGGATCCCTCTGACTCATCTAAGTCAGTATCTGAAGTGATAGACTCGGGGGAGTCTATATGTTTCCTCTTACAAGTCCTCTTTCTAGGAGGATCTCCCGAAACATCAGGAGAATCCTCGGAAGAGGGGGATATTCCCAATGGGGAAACCTGAGGCGGAGGATCTCTGGGTCCTGTAGCAAGAGAAGTGGCAGAGATGTCAACAGGCACTACAGAGGGAGGAGCTAAGGGAACAGACTGCTGGCTGATACCAGTGGCCAGCACACTTTTCATCACCTCGAATGCTCCCCTCCCAGGAAGGTCCGAGAGAACCCGTTCCGAAGAGCTAGGAACTCCAGGGACCACCGAAAGGGAAGTCTCCAAGGCAGATGTCGGAGCCGAGCTCACCAAGGCCGAGGCTCCAAGGGGAAGAGCGGGCTCGGACAAGGGTCCGATGCCACTCACCCCCTCGGAGGAGACCATGGAAGCCCGGCCACCGAATCCCTCTAAGGAAGGTCTCGAAGAGGAGATAAGAGTAGAGGCTGAAGGAACAGAAGGGGGTATCTGTCCTTCAGCCGTAGCAGTAACCATTCCCGAAGACTCCAACTCCAAGCTCTGGGGTAGAGTTGAAGGAGGAATTGCAACGGGGTGTGGACCAATAGCCGTCTGTTGAGACGGACTATGTAACATTTGGGCCAGTGCCTGTGACTTAAGTAATCTACTGACCACTCTCTCTAAATCATGGTCAGAAAGCCTGGATGACCTTGAAGATCGGCTCCGATGGCTCCGTTCCGAGAGTAGAGGTGAAGCAGGAGCCGAAAGTATCGGCTCCAAGGAAGGAGACCTAGACCTCTTCCTCGAAGGAGCCATCGGAACCGATGAAACTATTGAACCTGTCGGAGCCGACAACTTATCGGAGCTGACAGGTAGCCTCGATGCATCGGTTCCAGCCGGAGCCGATACAGCCACAAAAGTAACGGTGTCGGAGCCGATCGGAGCCGACACCGATGCCTGAGCCACATGGTGGTCGGAACCGATCGGAGCCGACACCGAAGTGGTCGATGCAGAATCGGCACCGATAGCCATCGGTGCCGAAGGCTTAGTTAAGCCAGAATCTGCTCCAGCCGGAGCCGATCTCGACTCAGAACGAGTCGGAGCCGAGGCCGCAGGCTTGGACACAGAAGCCTGGGCCTTGGAAGACTTAGCAGTCTTGGATGGAGCCGACTTAGGCGGAGAGCCCTCCGGCTTAAGAAGGCCCCTCAAAATCAACTTATTCCTTCTTTCCTGCAGGACTCTCTGGCTGAAAGAATGACAAATAGCACAGGAGTCCTGCAGGTGAAGAGGCCCCAGGCAGTACAGGCAAGAAGTGTGACCGTCTGTCAGAGACATTTTCTGACAGCACGAGTCACACTTCTTAAAGCCTGAGACCCTTTCTTTAGACATGGTGCACACACAGACACACACACCAGTCAAAGAATTTAAATTAAATATACCAAAAGGTATAACTAAAAACACACACACACACACCCTAACAGGGGGGGGATGGGATGGGAGAAAAGTCTGACTAAAAAAATAAGAAGAGACAGAAAATTTTCTGTCAGAATATGTTTAAAACTAAATTAAAAGTAACAATAAAGGGTTTTTTAGCAAAAAGGGGCTAAAATAGCGAAGTAATAAATCACTTACCAGGAGCTGGTAAAAGGAGGACCTCATAAGCGAAGCGGCAAACGAGATCTGGTACTTACCGCCTTGCATCATGGGATATGGGGCTGCCTCGAGCTGGTAAAAGTGACTCTCGAGCTTAGCAAGTGCCGAGTCGGAGCCGAGGATCGGCTCCGAACCCATCAAGCAAGAATGAAGGCGAGATTGACAACTTAACATCCAGAAGGTCCACAAATACAGTGACAAGTATAGAAAACCTCTGGAACAACTTCCTTTTGACCAAGATTTGACATAGGAATAGACAAAAAGAGGTGAATTGAAGCCAACAGATGAAAGGCTAATAATGGTTGTCCAAAGTCACTCCGATGGCATAGATAAAGCCCTATGGCCTAGGAGACCCGGACTGGAGTAGTGGCTAGGGCGAGTGATGAACTTGGAGGCTTAGAGGGGCGTGCCCATACTGGGTGTTGGGGTGGCACTTGTCAATAATGCTCGCTAAGGAGCGGTATGGTTCAAAGATTTATTTATTGTTATTTGTTGACTGGGAAAGTCTGACTGGGACAGAAGCCCATTTTCAGTGGAGCCGTGGAGAGAAAAGCTTCACAAACACATTATGATTACACAGTATTTTACAAGAATTTAAAGAAATTATATAACAAAATGATAAACAGACTAATAAATTGTGGGAAGTTGCACTATCAGAGAGAAAAACAGAATCATTTACAAGATATATATATAAATATATATATATATATATATATATATATATATATATATATATATATATATATAGATATATATATGGGTCCTCTTCACTTGGTCAACATTTCAGAAAGCTAAAGACCACATGGTCGAGACCATATGATCGACTTTTGAAATGTTGACCATGCTGAATGGGCATCTCTGTACAGTGTGGAGTGGAAAGATTTCCATCTTCCACACTGTAGTGCAATCTCGTAGTTGGTATATTTAAGTTTCAGGAGGGTGCACGGGGGCTTGCCCCCCTGCCAGCATTGTTTAGGTTAGTGATTGTTGTGTTTTTTCTTTTTTTTTTTACATGATCTACATTTCAAAAGTCAATCATATGGTCTCGGCCATATGGTCTTCAGCTTTGTGAAATGTCACCCATGTAAAGTAGATCTATATATATATATATATATATATATATATATATATATATACATATATATATATATATATATATATATATATATATATATATGAAGAATTATGTGAATTCTATGCACGTCTTTCTGTTTATCTTACTGTTAGTTGCATTTACATGCATACACATCACAGTATATTAACTCTTAGTATGAACAGCTACTTTTAGATACTGGATTGTATTAAGTACAATAAATACACGGAGGCAAACTGCTTCAGTAAACTGCTTTAGTTAGTACAACATTTCTGTTACATTTGACTTTTGGTTCTACAAACACGCAACACATATGCTGTCAGCTCTCTATAGCAAATTCCCAAAGTCTGTTTATGCATAGTTACATTTATACCAGAAGGTCTGGTATTTTTCTCAAAGTCTGATGTAATACAATTCTTTCTTTGTATAACAGTTTTCCTTTGGTCCCTTGTCCTTGGTTTTTTGTAATTTGATGATCCATGGAAACTCAGTCTTGCATTATTTGAAACGTGGTGTTCCAGCACTATCTGAAACTTGATGTTACATTTCTTTACTTCATGGATGTCCTTGCAGCTGCCATCTATGTAGTTATTACAGACTTTGTTTCTCAATAACGTACTCTTTCACATGGATGCCAAAATCTTAACTATGCTATGCCAGCACATTTACTACTTCTTATTTTTCAGCATTTTACACTATTTCTTTTATATGTCATATCATATTTGCAGCTTTTTATTCAGGCTAATAATCATGCTATCAGTAGTTTGAAAAGACAGTGAATAAAACAGAATAATACTATTCTTTCAGTTCCCCCTTAATGTATTTTTGAGGAATGGACTAGACTTCAGTAAATGAAAAACTGCATTTGTTTCATTAGCATTGCTATTTACAGCATTTACCACTTTGCTCATATTTACAATCATAACTTGTTGAGTTATTGCAACTCTTTGTAACCTGCAGCATAAAAAACAATTTCAAGCTGTCATTATTATTATGACTTTTAAAACTATTAACAAAAGGTGTATTAACCAATTTAGCAACTGGGTCCCAGATGACCATTTTTTAAATCTGTCCGACCAATTATGGGCAGTGTTAGCTTCTGTTTTTGTCTTTTATTATTAATAAGAAGTTATGTCTTACCATAACGATCCATGTGAATTGTTCATCTCACCTTTGTTCTTACACACAGGTTCGGAGCCGATCCTCGGCTCCGAGTCGGCCGCATCACTAGCTCGCATCTTTGAGAAATCTCGAGGCACAGTAATATCCCATGATCCCCCGATGCTAACCCTCAGATCTAGTTTGCTATACCAGAAGAATCCCTCTTAGAACTGTGTCTAAAACACTTATAAACAGATACTGCAAAGTGTCTGGAACCCTACTGCCATGTTGAGGATAAAAGATGCCATTACTGTTGTTAATAACATGCCAACCCTACCTAGAAAAGGCTGAAAAGGAATCTAGTTGAAAACTGTTCTCCCAGACCGTAGGATGGGGGATGGAGGGGGGGAATGTAAGAACAAAGGCGAGATGAACAATTCACATGGATCGTTATGGTAAGACATAACTTCTTAATGTGAAATTGTTCAATCTCGCCGTTTGTTCTTACACACGGGTAGCGTCCCTAGCTCCTTTTTCCCGGGTGGCTCAAGGGAGAACATTCCTGAGAACAGTGGAACCAAACGTCACCCTGTCCCTGGAACTCTTGTCTAGCTTGTAGTGGGCGATAAAGGTATGTGGTTTTGCCCAAGTTGCCGCTGCACAAATGGTATCTAAGGGCAAACGAGCGGTATGGACTGAAGAGGTAGCAATATCCCTTGTAGAATGAGCTCTGGGTTTGAAAGGGAGTTGCTGTTTGGATTCAGCATATACGAAATTTATGCAGTCTGAGAGCCATTTGGATAAAGTAACCTTCGTTACTGCCTGTCCTTTTCTCTGGTCAGCATATGAGACAAATAGTTGATCTGACTTTCTGTGCTCTTTTGTCCTATGTAAGTAAAATCTTAGTTGTCTGTGAACGTCCAACTTGTGCAATGTGCATTCTAGCTTATTGGAATGATTTTTAAAGAAGGTAGGTAGTTTGATAGATTGACTGATGTTCTGAATCGAACAAACCTTCAGAAGGAAGGACGGATTGGTGCACAAGGTTACTCTATCTGGATGAAAAATCATGTACGGGGGTCGGATAGATAGAGCCTGTAACTCTGAAACTCTTCTGGCGGAAGTGATGGCAACCAGGAAAAGTGTTTTCCACGAAATAAATTTTAACAGAGTTGTGGTAGCTGGTTCAAAAGGGGGCAACATGAGTTTTGACAGCATGAGATTAAGATTCCAAGGTGCTATTGGATTACGAAAGGGGGGACGGAGGTGAAAAGTACCTTTCATGAAGGCTTTACAAAGCCTGTGGGACATAAGAGAACCATCCTCACAGCCAATATGAAAATTGGAAATAGAGGCCAGTTGAACCCTTATAGTGGATGTTGATGCTCCTTCTTGAAAAAGTGAGGTGAGGAAATCTAGTATCTTGTGTACTGGGGCCCCGAATGGATCTATACCTTGTTTGGAAGCCCAGTGCGCAAAACGGTTCCATTTGCTGTTGTACAATTTTCTTGTAAATGGTTTGTGAGAAGATACAATAATTTGTTGTACTGCAGGAGATAGTAACTCTGACCTGGCTAAGATGGGAAGCGGAGCAGCCAAGCTGTCAGTTTGAGGGACTTGAGGAAGGTGTGAGGAACTCCCGACGAATGTGTCAACAGATCTGGCTCCGGGTCCAGTATCCATGGTTCCTCCACTTGATGGGATTGAAGGAAAGGAAACCAGATTTGTCGAGGCCAGAATGGGGCTATCAGTATTATGGTCCTGTCCAGACGTTTGGCTTTCTGCAAAAACCTGGGAATTAGTGGAACAGGAGGAAAAGCATAAAGAAGACCCGGGGGCCAATCGTATACCAGTGCGTCCCTGGGGACACCCCCTGGGGGGGTAACAGGGCAAAGTAGCTTCTGCATTTGGCATTCAAAGGGGATGCAAACAGGTCGCAGCAAGGCTGATCCCATCTGCGGAAGATCGCTTCTGCCACTTGAGGTTTGAGGGACCACTCGTGAGGGAACAGGATGGCTCTGCTCAACCTGTCCGCGATTACGTTGGAAGTCCCCGGGATGTGCGTTGCTATCAGAAAGCGTCCAGTGGACTTTGCCCATTGCCAAATTCTGAGGGCCTCTTTGCATAACGGGTAAGATCTGGTTCCCCCTTGCTTGTTTATGTACCAGACCACTGACATGTTGTCCATCTGGACTGTCACTGTTCCCCGAGGTAAGGACTTGTGAAAGTGTTGCAATGCTAGAAACACTGCCCTCAGCTCTAGAACATTGATGTGCAGATTGTACTCCAAGTTGGACCATTGACCTTGGACTGTTTGTCCCTGAAAGAATCCCCCCCACCCTATCAGGGAAGCGTCCGTGGTTAGAGTTGCTACCGGACTGGGTAATACCAAGGGTCGTCCTAGTGTTAGCTCTTGACTGTGTATCCACCACAAGAGATCCTTCTTGCAAGAATTCGTGATCAAGATTTTGTGAGACAGTGGAAGTTGTAGATGCGACCACTGGGCGAATAGCATCCATTGAAGGATCCTCATGTGCATCCTGCCTAAAGGAACTACAAGAAGAGAGGCTGCCATCAAGCCTAGCACTCTTAATATTTGTCGTGCAGGGACTCTCTTGTTGTGAAGAAGGAGCGAAATTTGATGCCTGAGGTCTGATACTCTTGGTGGGGGGAGAGTAACTTGAGCTAGGGAAGTGTCTAGTTGTGCTCCTATAAATAAGATACGCTGTGACGGCGATAAGACAGATTTTCCAAAATTCACCGTTATGCCTAGTGAAGAGCAAAGACTGATGGTGTAGTCCCTGGCTTGTAGAAGACGACACTTGGTGGTGGCGGAAAGGAGCCAGTCGTCTAGATAAGGAAACACCCGGAATCCATTTCGTCTCAAGTGAGACGCTACTACTGCCATGCATTTGGTGAACACCCTGGGGGCTGAGGTGAGACCAAAGGGCAGAGCGCGAAACTGGAAATGACTGGCTCCCACTCGTAAGCGCAAGTGATCTCTGGACGCCCTGGCCATTTTGATATGGTAGTATGCGTCTTTGAGATCTGTAGAGCACATCCAGTCGCCCTTTTGCAGAAAAGGGAGGATTGACTGAAGCGTGACCATCTGGAACTTTTCCTTTTTCACAAAGGTATTTAACTTGCTGAGGTCTAAAATTGGTCTCCAGTCCCCTGTTTTCTTTGGAACTAAAAAGAACCTTGAGTAAGTTCCGGATCCTATTTGGTCCGCTGGGACTGGTTGGATGACTCTGTTTTCGAGCAACCTTCCTATCTCTATGGTTGCTTGGTCTCGCAGACTGTGTGGAACATCTTGGAGTTTTTTGGAGTTTGGTGGTATTTTTATGAAGGGGATGTTGTAGCCTCTGGTAACTATGCTTTTTACCCAGTAATCTGATGTAAGATTTAGCCAGGCCTCTGGGTATAAAGCCAAGCGACCCCTGACTGCCTCCAGAGTAAGACAGCCGGGCCTGCACTCAGGAGTGCTGGAAGGGTTTCCCAGAGAAGGTCTCTCTGTCACCCTGATTTTGCGGACCCCCTCTGCCGGCTGGGTGGCGTCTTCCATTTCTTCCCCCTCCTCTGCCTCTGGAGGGGGCGTCACTTTGGGTGTGTTGAAAAGATCCCTGAGACTTTCGGAACCACATCTTTCCTCCTCGTTGCCCTTTAGGGTAGGGTCTAGATGGAACGGAAAAACAGACCCCTACAGCAGACAGGGTCTTCCCTTCTTGTTCACACCTTGTGAGAGTCTCCTTTACTTTGGACCCAAACAAGGAGGCACCATCGAAGGGGGCATTGGCAAAGGAAGACTTAAAGGCTTCCGCAAAGGAGCATAAGCGCAACTAGGATTGTCTTCTCAGGGCAATCGCTGAAGCTGCCGCTCTACTCGATCCTTCGGCTGCGTATGAAATCAGCCTCATGGACGAGTTGACTATGGAATTTAGGGTGTTAAGTTGCGCTGTCACTTTCTCGGCGACAGCAGCATCTGTGTGTCCCTGTAGAGTATCTCCTAATTCCTTAATGAGATCTCTCTGTAAACGTGTGAAATGCGTAAGGTAGTTGAGCGATCGGATAGAAAAAGTCGCCGAACTAAATATGCGCTTCCCATATCTGTCCATTGTCCTAGAATCCTTATTAGGAGGATGGACAGAGGAAGATGATTCAGACATCTCTTTCTTAGTGGCCGCTGCCACCACCATAGTGTCTACGGGAACTCCTTTTGTAAGATAGGCTTTATCTTGGGGAGCCGTCATGTATTTATTTGGTTTACGGGGAACTGGCTCCACTGTATCAGGTGTTTCCCAAGCCCTCCGAGCTATAAGCTCCATGAGATCGTCAAAAGGTGGAGTCACCCAGGAGGTAGAAGGTTGAACCCCAAATGCCTTCAGTAATACCGATTCATCCACAGAAGGGGTAAGGGTTTGCCAGTCACCTCTTTGCTTCAGGATTTCCAAAATGTCTGCAAACGAGACATCCTCAGAGGTGGACTGTGGGGACCCTTCTGTTTCATCTAAATCAGTATCAGACGTGAGAGATTCCTGAGGGGAATCTATGTGCCTCCTCTTGCACAGTCGTTTCCTTGGAACATCCTCAGCGGGAGCTTCTGGGGATGCATCCGAGGAACCAGAGTCGCCCTGTGTGGACTTCTGAGGCATTGGGTCTCGACGCTTAGTGGGGACCGAAGGCACAGAAGCAAAACGCTGACCTTTTGGGGAAGGAGATGAAGATACCGATGAAGTATGTGTCTGATCAGACAAGACCTTCCTCATGATGTCAAAGGCACCGGTGCCCCGACCCGAAGATCCGACCCGATCCAAAGAAGGGGGTCATTTCTCCGGAATCGGAACCACGGGCTTGGACACTGAGGACGGATCCGAACTGATTTGAGCCGAGGCACCGAGGGGAAGAGTTGGAACCGACATCTCGGTTCGACTATCCTCCCCGGAACCCAGGAAAGACCTTCGGCTCCGAGACTCTCGGGCTGGTTCCGAAGGAGTCGAGGTCAACGGTGCCGATTGCACTACTGCAGGCTTCGGCACCGAGGGTTCTACAACCATCAGTTCTTCGGCTCCTAACACCGATGACTCAACGGGTCTCGGAGGAGGAATTGTCGAGGGAACTGAAATAGCTTCGAGTTTCGAAACCAACTGGTACGAAACCTCGATTAATTTGGACAAGGCCGAGTTCTCCATAAGCTTCTGTACCACTCAGTCCACATCGGAATCAGAAAGTGGCCTCGAAAAACGGGTCAAGGGGATCGAAGCCATCACCGAGCGAAGGATAGCCGAAGGTGGTACCTCTGACACCGGCTCCAAGACCTGAGCCTCTTGCAGAGATAGTCTCGACAGCCGGCACCGAAGTCATAGGAGACGGTGTCCGAATCTGAAAAGAGGTGCTCGGAGCCGATGACTTGGGCTCCAACACTCTTGAAGACTTCGACCCCTTCAAAGACTTAGAAACCAGTTCAGCCTTGTCCAGGGCCTCCTGAAACTCTGGTTTAAGCAACCCTCTGTCCACCAACTTCCTGCGTCTTTCCATCATGACCCTCCCACTAAAGGAATGACAGATGAAACAGTCTTCCTGCAAGTGGAGCGGGCCAAGACAGTAGACGCAGGATGAGTGGTTGTCAGTAATGGAAATCTTCTGCCCACACTGACACCTTTTAAAACCACTTTTGGTCTTTTCTGACATCTTACACTCTTAAGAAAAGAAAATTTTTTTTATAATATATGTTAAATACAATATATAAACTCACACAGCACACTAATATATATATATATATATATATATATATATATATATATACACACACACACACATATATATATATATATATATATATATGACTATATGAAAAATAGAAAGTATATATATATATATATATATATATATATATATATATATATATATATATTTTTTTTTTTTTTTAAGTACTGTAAATAGTTACAGAAAAAGAATGGCCTAAGGCCCTTACTAACTTTCTAAATAACAACCTGACTACTACTACTTTAAACAACTACTAGATATTAAACCTATCAAATACCATAAAGAAAAGTAAAATTTGAAGTAAAATTTGAAGTAAATATATAGAAATAACAAGATATAATAAGAAAAATACTACTGGCCCGAGCCTCTCGATGTGATCTGCTGCTAGCGGCAAACTAGATCTGAGGGTTAGCACCAGAGGATCATGGGATATTACTGTGCCTCGAGCTTTCTCGAAGATGTGAGCTAGTGATGCGGCCGTGTGTAAGAACAAACGGCGAGATTGAACAATTTCACATCACTGGGTTATATGAAACCACACATACAAACTGTGTTGCCACTTTAACAAACATTTTGAAATTTGAAGTCAATATTGTCCATTTATACTAAATTGTAATCTATCTATCAATGATACTTGTAGTGACTTACTAAATAGTAGGATTTCCTTGTGGTTGTAAATGTATAATCTGTGAGATATCTTGTTTCACTAGTTTTTATACCAAACTCTTTTAAATCTGCATTTGGTATCTTTAAAACTTGGAAATGTAATATTGAAGTGCAATATTGCCTTTAACCCATGGTCCTTTTTTTGTATTACTGTGTTGTTTATACAAATAAACAGAATATTAATAGAAATCATACCCTTTTCTTCCTCTGTTGAGTTTATTCTTATTTTTGTGTTATTGTCTACACAGTGACATTTTTTGCATGATGTCTTTCCTTGTCAGAACTGTTACATTTTCAGGGGGTAATGTACAGCATTTAATAGAAACAGAGCTGTTTATTGAAATGTTTATGTCAGTCTTTGATTGTTTCTCTACTTTTATGTATGCCTGACCTTGTTTAGCTAACCATGCTGTTATATTTGTGTTAAATGTTATTTTTTAAACGTACATGCTGTATGCTTTTTACAGCTGAAATGATCTTGTGTTCTATTTTGTGTAGCATTCGTGAAATATTGTAATTCCCTCTGTTTTGTTGTTCAGAATGATGCAAATGAAATGCAGATGACTGTGTTGAATGCTGCCTTGTCTCACAGCTCCATTTTTATCTATACTCCTTGAAACATGTTCCAGACACTGAACATTCAACTTGTCTCAAGCTGTACCAGAATATATGTGTGCTACCAAACAGAAATACATGTATTTAACTAACTATATTATTTTTACATATATTATAGCAACAGATGTGTATATGCATCTAACTAGCAAATAGATGTGCGCATGCATTTATACATATTTAATCATATCTATCACTGTATACATTCCCTCTGTTTTATTTTAAATTTAAAACTGTTTATAGTTGTGTTATATTGCTATTACCTAGAAACACAGTGGGAAACAAAACTTTACATTTCCTTTTAATACAGCAAGTTAACACAGTTTAATACTGTCAACACAATGATGACAACCATTACTATTAGAACTGGATGAATCTGAATATGACTTTATACAGTGATGTTTTATATTGCAATTTATTGACAATGGTTGAGAATTTTATTGCAAAGGCATTGCAGTCTTGTTTTTTTGAAAAAACAAAACACGTCACAAATGTCAAGCTATGACTTGATACTCTATTTACATAGATAAACCATTTACTATATACTGTACAGAATACTCTTGCGTGTACAGATTGTTTTTGTATTTGTATATACATGGCTGTAATGTACACTTAGTCCAATTTTTAAACCTACCATTAAACTGAAGCCTGCTAATTACATTACTTGAAAAATGTATTTTTGGTATTACCACTTTGCACCTTTAAGTCTCTTTTGCAGCACTGTTTACACAGTTAGTCTAAAATTGAAAGCATGCCCTTCCCCCTGTAGTATACATCATTTTATTGCAGTATTGTTTATTTGCTTTATGCTGTGAGAACTGAATGTATGCTTGCCCTTTGGCTGTTACGTAGACTGTGACAGTTTGCTCTTACACATTTGCTTATTTATTTTGCTGTTGCCTATACTGTCAAAGTTGTAATAGGAATTGCTTTTTTGAAAAGACGTTTACTGTTACTAGTAGTTATTTGTACCCTCCCTTTTTGTAAAGGGACCTGCATAATTTAACTGCATACTATAGCCCATGTACTGACTGTACTGGTAGTACTTACTTGCAAACAGATTATTAATGACATGTATGCACAGTTGTGACATGTTATTACAATTATTAAACAGTATTAGACTTTTGTGCTTTTTGCTTAATGCTGTACGTGAATACTTAACAATAATGTTTTAGAAAAACGTAAGCCATTTGGCCTGACAACTAGTCTTGGTTCCTTGACCTTATACATTTTAGTACCAGTAACATTTTACCTTATGCAACATTTCTTGTAACTACCCATTCCAGCCTGGAAAGATTTGAGCTTACATTACTTTTATCTTTCTTTTTTTGTGCACATTCCAGACGCTTAACCCATAACTCCTTCAGCACTTACTCGTACCGTCAGTCATTCATTAAAATATTCTTGCAACTTGATATAAACATTCGTAATTTGCCTAAGTATGCATAGCACTGCTTTTGAAGACTGTTTTTGCTGGAGTCAATGCTATTTTTTATGCTATTATCCAATTACAAAATATTGTAAGAAACAAAAGAGATATTGACTTAGCTAACATGCTTAAAACAGATATATTTACATGATTTACATTTTCTGCGGTCTTCCTTTTGCTGCACTTTAGATTAAAAAAAATGCAAGCATGTCGGTCTCGTGATGTCATGTCTTTTCTGCGATTTACTACTCTCATTTGATTTCTATGCCCTAGAACTGTTTTGTTATTTGAAATGGTTTTAAAATCACTATTTAAGTGCCTTGCTTTAACTGAATGAAAGTTTTTTTTTTGTGTACACCTAACCATTTTCTAAATGTAGAACAGTACGTCATAAATTATACTTTATCAGCATAGTTAACTGCTGTTGCTTTAACTCTTTACTAACCAGATTATATTTGTCAGTATTCTGTTCTGTTGAATTTAAAGCTCTTATGCACTTTTGAAAAAGTGTTTGCATATGTTGTCTGAACTTTTTGAACTCACTCTAACTATGCCTTAGAAGTTTATTAAATCTTTTTGTCAGTTCACCATGAACTTCGTCTCTGTTCTTATCTGTTTTGTAACGTGCAGTGGTTTTATGCCACTTTTGTCTAGCAAGATGTACAGAAGATCTTGTAAATAACTGACTTAACTGATATTGTAACTTTGAAATTAACATTTTACATGTGGTGACAGGACATAAACATTTACTGTCATACAAATTATGTTGCTGTTTAAGATACCAGTCAAACATAATGCATTTACATAAAGCACTGACATCAACATTTCCCAATAAGGTACTGCGTGTACTATTGTTTTGTTTATACCAATTTTTAAAACCTAGCCATACATGTGCTGGACTGCCATTACTATCTACCTGAAAGGTAGTTTTACATTTGACACTTTTTTGTTTAATAGCATCCATGCTGTAGAGTGAGAAACAAAGAAAATAATTACCAGTTTTTGTATGGAAGGTGGCTAAATCTTCCGTCGAGAAAGCGTGGAAGTCCCTCATTGATTCTCCCAAAAGTTGGTCAACACAGCTGGCAGACTCAGCTGTGCAAATGTACAGGACCTGTGAAACTTGCAGAGATGCACTGTTCTGCTACTGGATACTGTGCAGAAGGAGGCAAACGTTTGCTTTGCAACTGGACATACTAACTGAGTAAAATGAAAAAGTAGCTGTAGTTGTCACAAGGAGAAACCATGCGGTCTGTCAACTGTGGCTCGCCATTGAAGAATTCTGTGAATTCTATGCACATCTTTCTGTTTATCTTGCTGTCAGTTGCATTTACATGGATGCACATCACAGTATATTAACTCTTAGTATGAACAGCTACTTTTAGATACGGGATTGTACTAAGTACAATAAATACACGGAGGTAAACTGCTTTAGTTAGTACGACATTTCTGTTACATTTGACTTTTGGTTCTACAAACACTATAAACAAGCAACACATGCTGTCAGCTCTCTATAACAAATTCTCAAAGTCTTTTTATGCATAGTTACATTTATACCAGAAGGTCTGCTATTTTTCTCAAAGTCTGATGTAATACAGTTCTTTCTTTGTATAAGAGTTTTCCTTTGTTCCCTTGTCCTTGGTTCTTTGTAGTTTTATGATCCATGGAAACTCAGTCTTGCATTATCTGAAACGTGGTGTTTCAGCACTATCTGAAACTTCATGTTACATTTCTCTACTTCATGGATGTCCTTGCAGATGCCATCTATGTAGTTATTACAGACTTTGTTTCTCAATAACGTACTCCTTCACATGGATGCCAAAATCTTAACTATGCTATGCCAGCACATTTACTACTACTAATTTTTCAGCATTTTACACTATTTCTAAATTAACCCTTTATGTGTCATATCATATTTGCAGCTTTTTATTCAAGCTAATAATCATGCTAGCAGTAGTTTGAAAAGATAGTGAATAAAACAGAATACTATTCTTTCTATATATAAATATATATATATATATATATATATATATATATATACATACACACACACACACACACACACATATACACACACACACATACACACACACACACACACACACACACACACACACACACACACACACACACACACACACACATACACACACTTTTTTTTGTAAATATTGAAATAGGTTGAAAGTTAAGAAAGGAAAAGATCACTGGAGGGGTAGTGTTAGATTGAAGGAATTACTAAAAGGAATGAAAAGTCACTAGTGGGGTAGTTTTAAAGGGGTGAGGGATTAGAAAGATAGTTAAGGTTAGTGAGATTTCTAGTACGAACAGAGATGTTTAAAGTAACTTATAGATCAAAAAGTGTTTTCTACTGGTTTTGATGGGTAAAGATTGGGGTAAGCTAGAGGAAGGTTCAAGGAGATTAAGATGTTTTTCTATTTGGATAGATCCAGGGGTGGATTTTAGGTATTTAGTAAATAGTTCTTTAGGGTGAGCTTAAATTTGTTGAAGCAGCTAGTTCTTTAGGGTAAGTTTAAATTTGTTGAAGCAGCTAATGGTGTTTATGCTGGTTGGAAGTGAGTTCCATAGTTTAGCGACAGTGTATGAGTAAGGCTGTGCCCGGCTCTTTTGTTTGGTGCACAAACAGTTATGAGTTGTTTATTTTCAGAGCAAAGGGTTGTGGTGGGGCTATAGGGTATTAAAATGTTCTTAAGTGCATGCAATTGTTTTGATTGTAGACAATTTTATGTGCGCTGGATAGTTGAATGAGGTTAAGGTGATGTGGAAATTCCAGCCAGTTTAATTCTTTTAAGACTTGGCAGTGATGTGAGCGGTATGAGCTACCTGTGGCAAATTTGGCAATTTTATGGCAGCAGGACTGGAGCTTATTTTGTAGAGATGAATGCAGGTTAGTAAAAATGGGGGCACCGTACAATAGGGAGGGAGCAAGTAAGTGTTGGCGAGAGCTTTTTTGGTGGTGCTGTCCATGAAATGCTTATGTCTGTACAGGGCTCCTAATTTGCAATGTTTTTTTTAATAGCATTACCAATTTGGTGTTCCAATGTAAGTTTATCAATGGTAATAACTAATAGTGTAGCATAGGATACGATTTCAATTTCTGTGTTGCTTTGGGAGAAAAATATGAAAGTGAGAGTCAGGTGAGAGGGGTTTTGCTACGAAAAGTAGCAACTTTGTTTTTTTTTTTTTTTTTTTTTTTTGGCATTAAATAGTTGTGATTCGGTTAACCAGGCTTCAATTACGGTGGATCTATTTTGGGTTATTTGTTGGAGGTGTCATAGGTTATTTGAGGAGGAGATGATGGTAGTATCATCTGCATATTGGATAACAGAGCTAAGAAGAGAAGCAGTGTGAATGTTGTTGGTAAATATGTTAAGGAGTAAAGGTCCAATTATGGACCCTTATGGTACTCCAGTTTGGTTGGTTTGGCATTCTGATAGGGTAGTTTGCTATTTTACACATTGTTGCCTGTTAGTGAAGTAGCTATTAAACCACTGGTGGGTGGAGTACAGCCGATATTAAAAATGTGTTGAAGTTTTTTGTGTGCTACTGTATTGAAAGCCTTTGACGGGACTAGTACTAGTACAGAGGTAATATTACCTGAGTCGATGGATCTCTGTACAGTATCCATGAAGGAGATAAGTGCAGTGCTTGTGCTGTGTGAGGGGTAAAAGCCATGTTGGGTGGGCGTGAGTAGGTTGTTTTGAGTGAGATGATGAAGTAATTGTTTATGGATGCACTTTTTGAGGAGTTTGGAAAGTGGGGAGAGGATAGAGATTGGATGATACTGGGTTCATTGGAGTTACCTCCTTTGTGAAGTGGGGTGATGATGTGTTTTTTCCAGAGGATGGGGACATAGGATTCTGTAACTGCGTGGTTGATCAGAATGCTAACGGGATATGCTATGGCCTCAGCAGCAAATGTTAAGTATTCTGGTGGGAAGTCATCAGGGGAGAGAGAACATGATTTTAATTTTCTGAGAAGTCTCTGAATTTTTGTGGTTGGTATTAGTTATAGTGAGAAGTGGCTAGATGGTGTAGTACTGCTTTGGTGAAGGGGAGAAGAAGTGTCTATGGGGGGGACTTTGTAAGTGAGGACTGCTTTCATGGGGTAGAGGAGGGGGAAAGGAATTTGATAAGGTAAGGGTAGAGGGAGATGAGTCTGTTGTTAATTTGTGTATGCTATTTATAAAATATGAGTTGAGCATAGTGGCTATTTGTGATGGTGTTTTTTTCTGGGCATGGTGATGGGTTTTGTTTGGTGACAGGGGTAAGGAGATCAGTGATGCTTTTCCAGAATTGTTTTGGGTTGTTTCTTTGGTTATTCATTTGGTTAGAGAACTAGTTTCTCTTGTCATACTAACTTTTTTAGCTTTGTTTCATAACTGTTTGTAGCAAACCAGGTTACATTCATTTATGTTTTTATGCCATTCTTTCCAAGCCTTGTCCCTATTCTGTAGGAGTTGTTTAGTGGACTTTGTTAACCAGGGACTGTGGTTTGATTTTACTCTTTTAGTGCAAGGAGGGGCTAGGTTATTGAGTGTGTCTAGGAATATCTTATTAAAATAGTATAAGGCATCATCCAATGGGAGAACTTTTAGTGGGCACCAATCAAGAGAGTTTCAGAATGTTGATGCATTCTTGTTGATCAAAATGTTTTAGGTTTCTGGTGGCTTTATAGTTATAAGATTTGGATATATGTGGAGTGGATCTATAAGTGAAAACAAGTCAGTGGTCACTGAGTATATTGGGTAAGATCTTTGGGTTTGACTATTTAAATGGATCTGAAACTAAGATCCAGTCAAGGGTGGCTCCTGGTGTATTGCTGTTGAGCATTCTGGTAGGGTTGGTGATGAGTTGGGTGAACTTGTAGAGGTTCATAGGTTCATAGGTTCATACTAGGCTATCTGCCCTAGGGCATTTATAAGCCTAGCCCAGAGTTTTGTGGCTTTCGCCACCCCTTTAGTTGAAGGATACTAAGCCCATTATTTTGCTGTGCCTCTGTCAAGCAGTGACACTGAGGTTATCCCTGGGGTATACCTGCGATCTCCCATCCATTGGTCAAGATTTCTCTTGAACAAAACCAGCGAGGTACTCTGCCTCACATGTACCGGGATTTTGTTCCACAGCATAGGTAGTCTCTGGGTGATGAATCTGTCCCTCCAGCACGTCCTGTTAATAGCTGTGTTAAGGTTTAAGTCTCCTGCCCTTGTAGTTCTGATGGATTTAGATTTTTTGAGGTGAAGCATGTTCATTAATTCCGGGTTGGACATGGCCTTGTATGTCAGGCACAGGTCACCTCTGAGCAGATGGTAAGCGACTGAGTAGAGCTGGAGTTCCTTCAGTCGGGCAGCATAAGACATATTTTTGAGACCCTTTATCCTTTTGGTGAGGAACTTTTGGGGCCTTTCCAATTGCTGCAGGTGTCAGGTCAGATACATTCCGAATGGGGCATTGTACTCAATCATTGGTCTGATGAGTGATGAGTACAGGGGGACAATGACTTCCCTTGATCTAGATGTGAATCCCTTCATGATCATGTGGGCAATGTAGAAGGTCTTCCTAACTACTTTGGCAACGTGAGTGTCAAACGAAAGGTTACTGTCAACCTGGGTCCCCAGATCCCTGATAACCTCTTCTGTGCTTAGTGGATTGCCACCTATATGGTAACTAGGGGTAACCTTGTTTTTCCCGAAGGGTATGACTATGCATTTTTTGGCATTTAACTTTAGGCCATGGCTCTGGCACCAGTTATCTGTCTCTATGAGACCCTTCTAAAGGATATCTGTGTCAGATGGGTTTTCAACTATGGTGCCCAGTTTGCAGTCATCTGCAAACTTTGTCAGCCATAATCCTCCTGTGTTTGCTTGTACTTCTGAAAAGTAGATGCCGAACAAGAGTGGGCCCAGGACTGAGACCTGTGGGACACCACTTGTGACAGGCTTTGAGTCTGACATGGAGCCAGCAACTCTGACCCTGTGGGTTCTGTCACTTAGCCAATTTGCAACCCATCTTGTGACGTATGGGTTTACATTTAAGCTGGTGAGTTTTTCAATGATACCCGAGTGGGGTATTGTGTCGAAAGCCTCTGCCAGGTCAAGGTAGGCTGTGTGGACTGCCTTTCCCCCATCAATGGCCTTGGTGACTGTTTCGAAAAAGTCAACCAAGTTTAAAAGGCATGATCTGCCCATGACAAAGCCAAACTGGGTTGGATCCAATGTCTGCAAGTCCCCTATGTCTTTATTTATGAGTTCCATTATGATCCTCTCCATAGCTTTGCAGACCAGGCTTGTCAAGCTGATGGGACGGTAGTTTCCGGGGTCGGTGGAGGCACCTCCTTTGTGAAGTGGGACCACTGTTGCCGTACGCCACTCCTTGGGTATGTATCCTGAGGTGAGGCTAAGATTAAACAGCTGCCCTAACTGCGGGTTTAATTCCTCATTGAGTTCGTGGAGCACACAACCGAGGACACCATCTGGTCCCATGGATGCTGTGTTTTTCGCCTTGGAGAGAGCAGTTCTCACCTGAGCATTTGAGATGTTTGGGGGGCTACAATCCTCTGGTATAGATATCTCCCCTTTTGGGGGGGGGGGAATTTGCACTGAACCTGTCAGCCAGTATGTTGGCAATGTCTGTAGGTTCAGTGATTTTTACATCATTTTGAACTAATTCTGAGCATATCTGGGAGTTTCCTCCCAGGTTTCTAACATAGCTAAAAAAGGCCTTATGATTGTCTTTTGTATCCTTAGCGATTTTTCTCTCAAAATTTGCCTTGGATGATTTTATGAGAGATCTTAGTTTTTTACTTATAATGATCAAGGGTGTCTTCCCTTTTACGGATTTTGCTCTATCTTGTAGTAGCTTCCTCCTTTTGTTGTAGAGCTTGTTTATGGCTGGGGTCCACCAGACTGGACGCTTGCCTTTGGTACAAAGAGTCTTTGTTTTGTTTGGGATTGCCTGATCCATGCAGTCCTGGAGGTGCTGGTAGAAGGCATTTGTAAGTGATTCAGTGGTTTGAGTAATGGTTTCTGCTGGCTCGGGGGCCTTGAAAGAGACCACACCAGTCTTTAGAAGTGTGAAGTCGGCTTTTGAGAAGTTCTTCACTGTGGTCTTTTTTTTCTGGGGTGGGGGCGGGATGTGGACTTCCAATGAGATTAGTTTATGATCTGATCTCACCAATGAGGGGTATACTTCTGGTGTTGAACATTGTGACCCCAAGTTCGTGATGATGAGATCTAGTATGTTTTCTCCTCTTGTGGGGATGGTGACTAGTTGTTCCATGGCATTTGAGTTTATGAACTCTAGGAACCTTTGGGCTAGAGTGTTGGGGCTTGAGTAGCGATCCCAGTCTATATTTGGATAGTTGAAATCACCCAGTATGATGGTGTTTGGAGATACATTTATCCCCGCCAGTGTTTTCAGGAAAGCTGTGTGAGGTTCCTGAGTTTGAGAGGGTGGCCTGTAACATGCTACAAATTGCAGAGCAGTCTTGCCTACGGTTAATTGCACCTGGATGGTCTCCGATGCATCGTGCGTTGCCACCAACCTTGAGGTGAGGGTGTCCTTGATGAATATGGACACCCCCCTCCTTTCTTGGTGTTGTCCGGATTTTGGGGCCGGAACGCATGATATGAGGTAAAACCTGATAGTGCCGGGGTGCTCTCAGGAGCCTTGAACCAGGTTTCAGTCACAGCACAGACATCGATGTTCTCCATACTGAGAAGGGCTTCAAGTGCGTGCATCTTGAGATTGAGACTTCTGGCATTGAGCAGCATTACCCTTAGTTTTTTTTCCTTTTTTGTGTTCTAGGGTGGTAGGTTTAGAATTTGAGCCTTGCCTAAAAAAGGCACTATGGGGGTGGCAAGAGCCTTTGCCAAAATCCGGAAGCCCAGGGGTGACAGGTGCAAGCTGTCCCTTGCGAAGCAGCGTGGCTTGTCCAGCATGTCATCCCAGGCAGACAGACATTGGATCCCCTTTGAATGACACCATAGTTTAAGCCAATTATTAAAGCTGATCATCTTGTCTCTGTATTGTGGCATCATTCTTGGTGAAGGTAGGATACTGCTTAAGGTTAGAGTCATACCTACCTGGGCTGCATAATCAGAGAGCTCCTCTATGTCTCTTTTCATATAGTCCAGAGAGGTACGTCTCAGGTCGTTCACACCAGCATGGACAATGACTGAGTCATACTTGTACCTGCAGTTGAGTGACCTGAGTGCTTGCGTTATGTGGTGGATTCTAGCGCCCGATAGGCAGCTTACTGTGACCTTCTCCTTACTCAATCTTGTGAGCGGGACGTCAGTGTGTCTGACTATGGAGTCACCTATGACGAGTGTGTCTGGCATTGTGTTTGGCCTTAAGGGCTGTGACTGTTTGGCACACTGACTCTGTGGTCTATGTGTCGCATGTGCTGTGCCCTGTGGTGGCAGTTGTTTGGGTGTCTGCTTTGGTGGCCTCTGCTGTTTTGGTAGGTTTTTGATCAGAGCCTCCGAGTATGTCTTTGTGTGTTTATGTGTATGATTTGAAGTTGTGATAGTACTATGTGAGACTGGGTTTGTGGTGTGTGTGGTTACCTTTTCCTCCTGTCTGGTCTTGCCAGTCCTATGTTGAGAGAGCTCAGCCTCCAGTTTGGCTATATAGTTGCATCTCTCGCATGTATTTGTGTTTTGTGGGAGAAGGAGAGGGTTGTCTGTGTACATGAGGCAATTGTAACATTGCCTCAATATTCCCAGATTCACCAGCTGAGTAGGAGAGGACACTAGCAACTGATCCCTCGACATGCTAGAAGGAGTAGTCAAAAACTTTATGTAGATGAGTTTGAAAAAGACTACGGGGGATGTGGTGATCGAAAAAGGGTTTTTAGGCTGGTGGGGTACTATGTATAATAAAAAGTGCTATATCAGAGTAAAAAGTACTTTAGGAGCAAGTGCTAGGCTTTACAGATAGAGAATAGTCTACTTAGGAATCAAACAGAGCTGGACTTTTTAGATAGAGAATAGGCTGGTTAGATTAGCAGTACAGTTCAAGGAGAGCTGTTCTAAGGGAAAAAATGAAGAGTGGACTTTAGGTAGCCCGAATAGTTTAACCTTGATTAACCGCCACTGCTCTTGTGTGCTCCTGTGGCAACTCCGCGCTAAAGCACGCTAAAGCATGCTTTATAGCAGGGGGCTGGAAAAGGCAGGAAATGACCCAAAATGGCCAATAAACTACAAGTTACTGACTTAAACCACTCCTCTGAGGACAAACAGGCAGCTCAGTACTCCCCACTCTCACTGGTGAGTAAAGAAACTTCCCCCTGACCGAACAAGGAAAATGGAGAAGCACAGGAACCAAGACAAAACCCAGGGATCAGCAAAATCTGATCACTGGAACAAACTATTAGGAAAGTATGGAAAACAAGAGTATTTTTTTTTTGTTTTTTTTTCAAGTTTTTTTACACAGATAGAACAGAAAATACAATAAATGCTATGTTTTTCGATTAAATGCTATCAAAAGCTAGTACACTTGAGTGTATTAGCCTGTAGTTTAACTTTTAAGCAAACTTAAACTAGGAAGTACAACAAACAATTCAAGCTTTTAAAAACAGTAAAAACAGGTAATAACTCAATAAAACAGGCAGAAACAGTCGTCGAAAGGCACAAAAAGTCAAAAATGCAGAAAAAATACTTAGAATCTGGAAAGTTGTCTTTTCTGGCCTCTTCTGCTCTAGGAACTCTGCTGGATACCACGAGGAGCTGTGCTGAATTCTCGACAGCCAGAAAAGCCCGCCAAAGCGTGCTTTATAGCAGGGGGCTGGAAAAGGCAGGAAATGACCCAAAATGGCCAATAAACTGCAAGTTACTGACTTAAACCACTCCTCTGAGGACAAACAGGCAGCTCAGTACTCCCCACTCTCACTGGTGAGTAAAGAAACTTCCCCCTGACCAAACAAGGAAAATGGAGAAGCACAGGAACCAAGACAAAGCCCAGGGATCAGCAAAATCTGATCACTGGAACAAACTATTAGGAAAGTATGGAAAACAAGAGTATTTTTTTGTTTTTTTTTCAAGTTTTTTACACAGATAGAACAGAAAATACAATAAATGCTATGTTTTTCGATTAAATGCTATCAAAAGCTAGTACACTTGAGTGTATTAGCCTGTAGTTTAACTTTTAAGCAAACTTAAACTAGGAAGTGCAATAAACAATTCAAGCTTTTAAAAACAGTAAAAACAGGTAATAACTCAATAAAACAGGCAGAAACAGTCGTCGAAAGGCACAAAAAGTCAAAAATGCAGAAGACGCTGTTTATTGGGGAGTCGGTTATTAAATCTTGCCAATTGATATTTACACCTCCCATAATAATAGTCTCATTGCAGATATTTTCTGACATCCAGGTGAAGATGTCCTCAAGGGTTTGGATATTTTGCCCTGGTGGAATATACAAACTAACTATGCATAGCTGTTTAGATTTGTTAATTTGTAGGGTTCCTATTAGGAGTTCAGCATTTGAAAATGATGGGAGTGTTTTCTGGAAGGGTAGCATTATGAGACAGTCAGCCTAGATTAGGGATATTCCACCTCCTTTTTTGTTGGTTCTATCTTTCCATAGTATGTTATAACCTGGGGACGTTATTTCAATATCTTGGATTTGGGGTTTTAGCCAGGTTTCGGTGACTGCTAGGATGTCAGGGGTGTTTTGTGTTAGCCAAGCATGGAAGTCTGTAATTTTGCTACAACACTATGAATGTTTAAGGTTGCTAAGAGTAGATCTTTAGAAAATGGAGTTTGGTTGAGTGCAGTTATGCCTGAGGGGTCCTGGGTTGGGGTGGATGTCACCACATAGGGATATTCTGTTTTAGTTGTTAAGGGAGTGTTTTGGAAGAATTTTTTTTGTTATAGATTGCTGGATAGCGGCAGATGTTTTTATTTATGTTGGTATAGGGCAATATTTTTAGTTTTGATAAACAAATAAAATGGTATTCGAGTAGGCTGGGTGATATATTATGGAAGCTGCTTAATGGCTTGTCACTGCATATGGACATACCTCTCAACCTGGAAACATCAAAAATCTGGACAAAGGCCTATGAAAATAGGTACAAATCTGTACACTCGTTAACATAAAATTTGCATACATAAATATGTAACTCCTCCCACTCCACTGGAATTATGGGATAACAACTTTCAAATGCAGACTGAAGAACAGACAAACAAAATATGGCCCTTCACCCCAGTAAGATACATGTTATGTTCATTAAACAGACCTTCCACAGCACAGGTGCACTAGGGATATACAAGCATGTCCTGCAACAAGCACACTTCCATTACAATTGTGTAACATGCCAAGGTGGAGATGAGCTTCTCATATAGCAAATATAACAGCAGCAGAAATAACTCTTGTTTCAGCATGAGATACGTGCCCCCCCCCCAAAAAAAAAGAAGTGTCCATAAAATCATGTGGCTGATACAGCTTAAGCAGCCACACCTCTGAAGAAGGATACAAAAACACTCTACAAGTTACAAAGTTCAGAGATTACCTAAGTAAATCATCAGCGACAAGATAATGAAATTAAATAAGTATAATAGTTACAAATTATAGCAGACACCAGTAAGGGTAGAGCATAGATTACAGCAGCATGTTTTCCTGTCTGCAGTTCTCTTGCATTTGACAACAGATCATGTTTAGTACTGGATCAACTGTTATTGCATACATGTTATTTTTAAGGACCTCAGGAATGAATTTCAATGAACAGCTCTTACTGACCTGTATTAATGAGGCCATTTTTAACACCTTTAACCCAAGCAGCTGTTTTCCTGTTTATCACACTGCATTCTGCCAGTTTTTACCTCTTTAATTTCTGTATCCTGCTTCAAGAATGTAAAATTCCTTCATAGCTGCTAGGCAGTCCATTTACACACACATACTAGATATAACTTGGCAGCAATAACTCAGCACTAGCTTTCTGCAGTTTCTGGCAGCAATACGTAACTCAGCACTAGCTTTCTACCATTTCTAACAGCAATAACTCAACAACAGCTTTCTGCCATTAGCTTACAAAATGCAGATTGTAATCAGCAAATGCAGAGTTCTCATTTCAGCATAATAATCCACAAATACAGATACACCCCCCCCCCCCCCTGACACTTCTAGCCACAACACAAGCTTACTGGAGAAAGAAAGACTGCCATTAGCTTAGAAATGCAGAGTTCTCATTTCAGCATAACAATTAACAAATGCAGACACCCCCCCCCCCATGCAGAGTTCTAGCCACAGCATAATAATCAAAAACAGCTTGTTTCAGCTTACACTTGTGGCTCGCACTGGAGAAAGACTGCCCTTGTAAGCATGCATGTACCGTTTCTGCAGAGTTTAAACTTTCAGCTTACTTGCTGCTGTTTACAGAAAATTAAGTATATGCACCATTTCTCTTCTCTCGCAATGGTGAAAGAAAGACTGCCCAAGCCTGACTCAGTACAAATGTAGAAAGATGCATGCAGCTTACATACATACACACACAGTACGAATGCAGACGGCTGCAACACACACACACAGTACAAATACAAATGTGAACACAGGCAAGCACAGGCAAAACCAGGAATAAAAATTCCACAACCGAAGGCGAAGAAGTGAAGGAACCACAATGAATCCCTGTATACAGTGAAATCAAGCCAACCACAATATTAATAAAATACGTTTATTCCTCCAAATGATAGAGAACTCAAATCGGCAATACAGTACAAACTGTATTGCTGGTTTGAGTTCTTGATCGTTTAGAGGAATAAACACATTTTATTACTATTGTGGTTGGCTTGATTTCACTGTATACAAATACAAATGTGCCATTTCTCCTGCACATAAAACAGAAGCAAGTTACTCTTGTACCTGGCTGAAGAAAGATTAGAAAGATGTGCTGCTGTTCTGGCAATATTTAGCATAAAATAATGAACCAGCGAACCCTGAACCCTTGCAGCTTGAACCGGACCCATAAATAGCCTCGCAGAGAAAAATAAAAGAACTGCAGCATTAGCATAAAATAAAACGAACCCTTGCAGACATACCTCTCAAGTAGAAATGCTTGCTTGTACTAGGGGGATGATGATGACCCATTTGCAGCTTGAATCATTGAACCCCTTGCTTGTCCTGCCTGAAATGCTTGCATGTTATGTTTAGAGCCCTCTAGCTCAATTTCCACAGGCTGGCAGGCTGTTCACGGAGATGATATAATTGCGCACGTGATGGCGTCAGCTCAAAGACCAAAAAAATGTAAAAAATTGCCAGGAAAATCGGAAATTAAGGGGTGCCACTCGGGAATTGTGGCACCCCATTAAAGTGGACCTCAAAACCGGTAAAAACCGAGAAATTCAGTACGATTGGGAGGTATGCATATGGGAGAAGTTGTAGAATTACTAGCTGTAGGGTGAAGTGTAGATTTGGGGGAAGTAATAAGAACTAGTAGGCTAAGGGCAAGAGTTAGAAACAGATTGGGGAGAGTGGAGTATGTAGTGTGTGTCATACTAGTAAAATGGATTTAGGAAGGTTTTGGATTATGGAAGCTGGGCAGGAGAGGGGAGGAGGCTATTGAGAAGGGGAAGGGTACAGTCAGAAGTGGATTGTGTGAGTGGGTGAAAGTTGACTGGAGGGGGTAGAGTTACCGCTAAGTAGTAATCTAGGGGGTGCAGGGGTAGGGGAGGGGACTGGAGTGAGTCCGAAGGGCAAACGAAATGGGCAGAACAAGCCCAACAGCTGCTAAAAAAATTCAGTGAGACCTGGAACTAAAACTGTGGAATGGTAAGTAAGTGAGAGCTGTGACTGCTAGTTTTCAGGGGTGCTTTTGTTATTACAGCAGCAGTATGCTATGCTTTGTAGGCAGTACTTTCAGCTGAGAGACACTGATTCAATTAGAGTCTCAGTGGGGAAAACGGCTTGACTGAGCCTTTTTGGTACATGGAATAGCCTCAAAAAGTAGTGTTTTACTGTCACCTAGTGGCAGAAAGTGAGCAAGGCAAGGAGTGGGGAAAAAAGGGAGGATGCTATCAGCTGCTGATCCTGTGAGTGCACGCTACTTAATATAGGTAGTACTATGCCAATAAAATTAAGTTGTTCACAGGTATTATCACAGGAAAGCACCTACATTAGCTTAACAGTAGTAGGTTTCAATTCTTATACTGTAGGCTCTGTATGTCCTTAGTTGAGTGGGAATTACTACAGGCAGCGAGGTGAATGGGACCAGCTGGAGGGAGGGGTGGACCTGCGGAGAGCGAGCAGCACTTCAGGCTGAAAAAAAAGAGAGTTCAAAAGGTTGTTAGGGTTTTAAAAAAGTAGGTTTCTTGAAAAAGGTTGTCAGAAGTGAAAATTGTAGACACAATATAGGCAGTTTGATAAAAGGAAAGAGAGAAAATGCCATTTGAAGTGTGGCAGAGCGCAGGAAAGCAAAACAAATACAGCCAGCAGTTATGGAGTAAAAGCAACAGTTAAGCAGGTAATTATATCACTACAGACAAATGCAGTAAAAACAAAATATAGTTATGGGAGACCCAGCTAACACAATATTTGAGAGTGAAATAGAAGACTACACTGTATGCTACAGAACATAAATAAGCTAGAAAACAGTAAAACAAAGTATGAATAGCAATGTAACAGTTCGCCTAATAATATAACTTTTGGTTTACAGTGAGGCACATTGCCCATTTAGGAAGCACATGATCACATTTATGTTACCTATTAGCAAATAAACTGAGACTGGAAAACTGCTTTACAATCACTACAGGGGAAAAAAACAATATAGTATCTGAAAAGCAAGTTAGAACTTTTGGTGTAATTATTCCTGTATGGTGTCAGCTAGTACATTAGGACAACAGAGATAACATAAATACAACAATGAATCACTTATGTGGCAAGTGCACAGTGCTGTGGGATAGGGGAGCATCTACTGTCTATGATGGTATTTTAAAAATGGTGCCAAATTAAGCAGCTTCCCTATCTAGACTTCCTCAGGGGGGGGGGGGGAGATAACATAGGTAAAATCAGGTGTATGGGATATGCAGCTAGTGGTAACACAGGAAAAACAAGTCAGAACCAGCCCAACAACTACTAAAAAAAAAAATTATCAGTGAAACTTGGAAATGAAATTGTGGAACAGTAAGCGAGAGCTGTGACTGCTAGTTTTCAGGGATGCTTTTATTACAGAAGCAGTATGCTTTGCTTTGTAGACAGCACTTTCACCTGGGAGACACTGATTCAATTAGAATCTCAATGGGGAAAATGGCTTGACTGACCCTTGTTAGTACACGGAATAGCCTCAAAAAAAAGAAGTTACATCTTACCATAACGTTCCATCTGGTGTTGTAGATCTTTATTCATTCATTACTGTTAGAACTTTGGTTCCATCCTCGGAACAGACATGGCCGTTACCAAGACCATGCCAGCCAAAAACACTCAGCTAAGACCTACGCACAATGCCCCTCTCATAGTCTCTTCAGATCGAGTTTGCCCGCCATAATAGTACAGACGTAATAAAAGAGACAGTAGGAGGCTCTGTCTCAGCAAATACCTTAACTAATAAGGAAATCCTAAAGTCCGCCAGGAGTCCAGGCAGGGGGAAGGAGGGAGGGAGGGAAGTAATGAATGAATAAAGATCTACAACACAGATGGAACATTATGGTAAGACATAACTTCTTTATCTGATGTTGTAAATCTTTATTCATTCCTTACTGTTAGGACCAAGTCCCCAGCTACTTGAGTCCTGGGTGGCACTAAGGAAGGACATTCCTGTGCACCATATAACCAAAAGATGCTTATCCCCTGGAGGCCAAATCCAATTTGTAATGAGTGATAAAGGTATGAGATCTTTCCCAAGTGGCTGCTGCGCAGATATCATCCATAGAGGCTCTGGAGTGAAAAGCTACATAAGTAGCCATCGATCTAGTAGAGTGAGCCTTTATTCTGGAAGGTAAAGACACTTTGTTCTGGTAGTAGATGAAAGTAATGGCATTTCTGAGCCAAGAAGATAAGGTAATTTTGGAGGCAGGCCTACCCAATCTGGGTCCTGCAAAGGCCACAAACGATTCGTTTCTCTGAAAGATTTAGTTCTGTCCAAACAGAAATGAAGTTGCCTATGAACATCAAGGGTATGCAACAGATATTCCCCCTCTATTTGAATGATGAGGGAAGAAAAACGGTAGGTCACTAAATTGATTAATGCAAAAACCAGAGATGACCTTGGGGAAAAATGAGGGGTCAGTACGTAAGAACACTCTTTCCCTATGAAAAATCAAGTAAGGTCTCTTGACACTCAAGGCCTGTAACTCAGACACTCTTCTCCCTGAGGTAAGGACTACTAGAAGTAGAGTTTTCTAAGACAAAAATTTCATATCACATGAGTTAGAAGGCTTGAAAGGAGGACTTGTTTATGACTGAAGCACTAATGTCAAGTCCTAAGGCTCTATAGGAGGCTTGACAGGAGGTTTAACATGTAATACTCCTTTCATGAAGGTTTTGCACAGTTGGTGTGACATAACAGAAGAATTGTCAATTCCATTGTGAAAACTTGCAATAGCTGTGAGAGGCACAGTAATTGATGCTGAAGCTTCTGTACGTAATAAGGTAGTCAGGTATTGTAGGATCTTCTAAATAGGCATGGAAAAAGGGTCTATGTTATGATCTTTGGCCCATGTAGAGAACCTAGCTCACTTACTAGAATAAATTTTCCTGGTGGAAGGTTTGTGCGAAGCCAAAAGAATCTCGTGAACAGGAGATGAAATATCAGGTAGCCTGGCAAACAGAAGTGGAGAAGCCAAGCTGTGAGCCTGAGGATGTGGAGCTTGGGGTAAATCAGTCCCTGAGGATGATACAGCAGACCTTGGGATTCATCCAGGATTCATGGGCTGTGAATCAGATGAGGCCATAGGAAAGGGAACCATACTTGACGGGGCCAATAAGGGGCAATGAGGATCACTTTGCTTCTCAACCTTTGAGTTTTCTGGAGTAATTTCAGGATGAAAGAAAACAGGGGAAAGGCATACAACAGACCCAGGGGCCAATTGTGGGTCAGAGCATCCCTCGGTGACTCCCCTTGAGGGGGGATCAGGGCAAAGTAGCTTCTGCATTTATTGTTTAGGGGAGAAGAAAACAGGTCGCATCAAGGCCTGCCACAATGGCGGAAGAGCTGATCTGCTATTATAGGACTGAGGGACCACTTGTGAGGCATCAGAATGTTCCTGCTCAGATTGTCCACAATAAGATTGGAACTCCCGGGAATGTGCTTTGCTATGAGAAAGCAGCTGGAAGCCATAGCCCAGTGCCAAATCCTCATGGCCTCCCGAGAGAGGGGGGTTAAGACCTGGTTCCGCCTGGTTTGTTGATGTACCAGACGACTGACATGTTGTCCGACTGAATTGCAATGGTCCTGGAAGAAAGGGATGTGTGGAACGCCTGCAATGCTAAGAGAATTGCCCTCAATTCCAGGACATTTATGTGCAAACTGTCCTCCATGGGAGACCAGATGCCTTGGACTGTCTTTCCCTGGAAATGCCCCCCCCCCACCCAACGCTAACAGGGAAGTGTCCACGTTCACCGTGGCCCTGGGCTGGGGAAGGCAGAACGGTCAACACCAAAGATTTGATTCTGGCCTCATCCACCAAAGCATTTCTTTCTTGCAAAGGTTTGTAAGAAGTATCATGTGGTCGAGTGGGTGGGTTAAGATCGACCATTGTGATGAAAGGAGCCATTGTACTAGTCTCATGTGCAACCTCGCCAGTGGAACTAAGGTAATGGTTGCTGCCATAGATCCCAATAGCTGTAGTACAAGGCATACTGGTACAAAACTCTGTGGAAGGAGGAGGACTTGACTCTGGCTTCTTATTTTTGAGAGCCTTTGAGGAGGAAGGGAAGCTTGACAGGACGTTGTGTCGAAGATCGCTCCAATGAATTCCAGAGCACTTGTTGGAGACATTTGTGATTTATCCATGTTGATCGTACTACCTAAGCAAAGAGCAAGGCCTTGAGTGTAAGAGAGACTGAGAATGAGAAGATTCCTGGTCATGGCAGTAAAGAGCCAATCATCTAAATATGGAAACACCTGGAATCCTTGTGGTCAGAGATGAGCTACTATGACTGCCATACATTTGGTGAACACTCTGGGGGCTGTCGAGAGACCAAAGGGCAGTACCCTTAACTGATAGTGATTGGCTCCCAGCCAAAAGCGGAGAAATCTCCAGGAGTCTTTGTCCATCTTTATGTGGCAATACACATCCTGGAGGTCTATACAGCACATCCAGTTGTCCTTTCCCAGAAAGGGGAGGATGGACTGCACTGTGACCATTCGGAATTTTTGAGGTTTTATGAATTTGTTTAGTAAGCTGAGATCCAGGATTGGTCTCCAGTCCCCTGTCTTTTTTTGCATTAAAAAGAACCTCGAGTAAAACACGGATCCCCTCTGGTCTGGTGGGACTGGCTGGATGACTCTTTCTTAGCAGCTTTTCGATTTCTAAGGCTGCAGCCTCCATCTGAATAGGTGGGACATCGGGGATTAATCTTATGGGTCTGGGAGTGAGATTGAATGGAATATGACAGCCTGTAGATATTATTCTCATCACCCACGCATCTGTTGTTATGAGTTGCCAGGCCTGTAGATGCAGGGAAAATTGACCCCAAATGCTTCCAGAGGAAAGCAATTGGGCCGCTGATCAGGAGTGCTGGTAGGGTCGGCCAGGGAAGGAATCTCTAGCACCCTGGTTGCACAGACCCCCTCTGCCCAGAAAGGGGCATCTTCTGGATGAGTTGCCCCCTCTGCCTCGGGGGGATTGCTCATCACGAGTGTTACAAAAAGATCCTTGGGACTTCTTGAACCACAATTTTCCTCCCCTCTGGTTCCTGGAATAGGATCTCTAGGTGGTGGAAAAATGTATGCCCACAGCAGACAAGATCTTTCCGTCCTTCTCACTACATGATAGTTCGTCTCTTACTTTGGGACCAAAATGGGAAGATTCGTCAACAGGCACATTGACAAAGGAAGATTTAAAGGGGTCCTTGAAATCACACAAATACATCCAAGCATGCCGTCTCATGACGATGCCTGATGTGGCTCTCGAGCTGCCCCCTCGGTGGTGTGAGAGATCAAGTGCATCGAGGAGTTTGAGACAGTCTCCAGGGTAGCCAGCTGAGAGGCAACAGTGTCACACACCTCGTCAAGCAGTACCCCCACCAAAGAGGCAGACATTTCTGAGATTAGGTCTGTTTGGAGGCAAGTAAAGTGCGCCAGATAATTCAGCGATCAAATGGCAAAGGTCGCTGAAGCATAGGCCCACTTTCCCAGTCTGTCCATAGCCCGAGACTTCCTGTTCGGGGGATGAACAGTGGAACTATCTTCTGCCAGTTCCATCTTTGTGGCTGCCACCACAACCATGAAATCAACTACCAGCTGCTTGGACCAATTGGGCTGATCTTCAGGGGTGGATCAAATTTTATCTGGCCTCCGAGGGACAGGTTCTATGTTGTCCAGGGCCTTCCAGACATGCTGTACAATCAGTTTCACAAGCTCATCCACAGGTAGGGTCACCCAGGAAGTAAATGGCTGAGCACAGAAGGCCTGCAAGAACACCGATTCCTCAGAAGAAGGGTTGGAAGGCTTCCAGTCTCCCCTCTGCTTGAGGATCTTGAGAATGGCTCCAAATGAGACGTCTTCCAGGTGAGACCATGGGGACCCCTCTCTCTCATCACAGTCAGTGTCCTCAGTGATAGATTCCTCAGAGGAATCAAGGTGCTTCCTCTTGCACAGTTTCTTCCGGGATGGCTTCCCAGTGGGATCATCTGAGGAGGACTCTGGAGAAAGGGTTCTCTTCAAGGAAAGGTCTTGTAGCTCCCGTGCTCAAGATCCCAGAGTAGAGGGTTGGGACAGCTGCATGCTAGAGGGGGATTTTGGTGTCAATGCCAATGATGCCAACTGTGAGCCTGTTGAGGCAAGGACCCTCTCCATCACCTGGAAAGCAGGCCCACCCAAGGAGGGATGGGAGCCTGGAACCGAGAAGGGCAACCTCGGAACCATGGTCACACTCCGCCCTAAGGAGCCTGCCTCCAGATGAGGAGCTCCGAGAGGACTGGTAGCTGCCGGTGGAGCTGTGGTCGTAGACGGTGCCACCAAAAAATAGGCACCGAACTAGGATCCACTGTGCTGACACCCCAATCACTGCTCTGAGAGTGTGCCAGTTCCAATGTAGCTGTTGCGCCAGGAGTAATCGGTGCTGACAGGGGAGACTCTGCAGTCGGAGTCGAGACAGAATGCATCGGGGTGGCCACTGGTACCGAAGTCTCTGGGGCCTGGTTGGAGGCCAGAGGAGGATATACAGGTGAATATGCCATGAAAGCTTCCATTCCAAGAGAGAAGGAAGACCTAGCAGGGGTGGGTAATCCTCTAGCTGACAAAAGCTGGTCAACAACCCTAACTACATCTCCTGGTGGATCTGAAGGAAGCTGCTGAAGAGATTCAGGTCTCTTGAGAAATGGACTAAACTAGTGTCCCAAAAAGGGGTCATAAGTGGGAGAATATCTGGTTCTGGGAAGTGGAGCTGTATAAGACATCGGCAGCATGGCCGGGGATGGTGCCGATACAGGTACAGTAGATGAAACCTGTGTCAAAACCAGGGTCTGCACCAAGGAGGATGGTGCCAAAGCTGGCACAGTGGTTGGAGTCAGAATTAAGGATGGCACCGAGGGAGAAGACATGGAGCCTGGTGCTGAAGTAGTCTGCGCCAAAGGTGCGGGAGAAGCCCGGTGTCGACTTGGTTTAGAGGAGGATGGAGATGTTGGAACTGAATGACTCCATTTCTCTTTATGTTTCTTAGCCTTAGGAGGTGATGAGACCTCTGTCCCAGAAAGAGCATCCGAGAAGGGAGTTTTCATCATACCCTTCAAAATCAGCTTGTTCTTACACTCAGCCAATGTACGGTTGTTGAAGCTGGAACAAATATCACAAGAAGCACTGATGTGGTTAACGCCCAAACAATAAACACACTGGGTGTGACCGTCTGAATTGCTCATCTTACGCCCATACTGATCACACTGTTTAAATCTTAGTTTCACTTTATCAGATATCATGAAAGTACACTAAAGTCCTAAAACTACAATTTAAGCAACCAAACAACAACAGCAAGGTTAAAGAAAAGATCTTTTTTTTTTTTTTGAACAGATAGGAAAGAGAGGAGTACCAACAATGGTACGAAGAACTA